>NC_084948.1:27343298-27390798 GCF_949316205.1 Platichthys flesus | reverse complement strand
GTTTCTGAAGGTCTGAGTGTGAACAACACAAAGTTGGATGCATCTTGTCATTCCTCTCTCTCTCTCTCTGGTCGTCCCAGCTGTTCCCTTCTTCCCCTCACCTCCTCTCATCTTCTTACATCCCTCTCTCTCGCCTCCTGCTTTCCAACATTTCAGTTCCCTATAGTTCCTCTCCCTTCGTTTCTTCATCTCTTCTTTTTTCATCACACTTCTCTCATCTCCCCATTCAAATATCCTCATCCCTCCCTTCTCTCTCTCTCTCTCTCTCTCTCTCTCTCTCTCTCTCTCTCTCTCTCTGAAGAAGTTGTGGAAGTTGTTGGAGAAGTTGTGGATCTTGGAATCTGAAGGTGTCTCTCTTTTTAATAGTAGCACCCTTCTCTCCCTCCGCCCTGATCTCTTGCTCTTTCCTTCTTCTTTTTGTCTCCTTTTTAATATCACAGCCCTCTTCTTGCTCTCTCTCTCTTTCTCCACTTTCTCCCTGAGGCCTCCCCATGCTCCTCTCGTTCTCTATCTTCTTCCTCTGCTCTTCTTCTCTCCTCCTCTCTCACCTTCTCTCTCTCCCTGGGGTCTGCTGTTGCAGTAATAACCATTGGCGATGTGTAACAGTGTCTGGGTGCTGCAGATAGCTGATATCTGAGGAAGGCTTACACCCCCAGGAGCTGTACACACACACACACACACACACACAGGTGCACACACATGACCTGTGCACAAAGCCCTTACACACTCGCACAATGACACACACATGCATTCCTTCACTGCTGTGTAATCCTCTTCATTCACTGTAGATGTGTGAAAGTGACTTCAGGGCCAAGCAGAGCGAAGCCGGGTTTAACTGATGAGACCTGAGTCCTCCGGTCTGAACCCTGTGAGGAGGGAACACACTGAAGTTCTGCTCCTGGGACGACAACAACCACCAAACTGAGTGACTGTCTCATCATTCAAAATGCTGAAGCTGCAATAATGTCAAACCCTCCTGTCCATGGATCTGCAGAGGAACTGGAGGGAAGAAGGCTCCGGTGAGAGAAACTGGTTCTTACTGGTTCAGTTTGATCCGTCTGCTGCATCGTCAGCGTTTCACTCGTTTAATGTGGGAACTCACTGCATGAACTCTCAGGCTCTGATTTCAGTTAGTAGTGATTTAAAGCTTTCAACGTCCCACAGCACACGAGAGATCACATCAAGTGAGATCTTCTATAGAACCATCTGATGTGGACTTTACACAGACTGGACTCTGCTGGGTCCTGGGGACAGAGTCCAGTAGAGCAGATGTTTGAATAGAGCAGATGTTTGAATAGAGCAGATAAATCACATGACATGTGGCTGTGCTGTGGCTCCAATTCTTTGTGACGCTCCATCAAGTCCTAGTTTTTAATTGGCCGTGTGTTGAGCCCTCTCAGCCACCGTAGATGTGACATGTTGAGAGGACATTAGTCTCGGTGGAGGTGTGAGCTCTCAGAACGTCCGTCCACGTCACGGTGCGTCGACTGTTTGTCCCGTTAAGACGCTTCGTCTAATTAATGTCTCAGAGGCAATCTGATGTTCTGTGGCTCAGGCATCCCCCCCCCCCCGCTCCACAACGCTGACATGAAAAGTTGTCGTGTTATTAATAAAACTCTTCCAGCCCACGGTTTTCCAACACTTCTGCTTCTCGCCTCCTGCTGCAGCGTCACTTTGTCCTCGTGACTCGATTGTTGCTGTTTTTAATTTCTGCTGCGGCGTCTCACCTCTGCCTTCATCCAATAAGAACCACCTCGCAGGCTGTCAGTCACTTTCCTCGTGACCGCTCCATGATTTATTGACCTCGACGGAAAAGTAATAAAAGCCTGAGTGACGGCTGGATGGCCACGTCCTCTCATATCGTCTCAGAGAAGGACAACATGTCCCTGCTCTCAGTAAACACGCACTCCATTCAGAGCTTCACTAAGGTTAAGGAAACACGCTGAGGAGAATCATGAATTCAGGAGGAAGGAGGAAATGAAGAGGAAATATGATTATGAAGCTTCAAATGATGTTAATATTCGTATTAATCATTGGCTGCACAATGACGAGTAATTACTCACTTTGATGTATTTTAAAAACCAAAATGAGATTTCATATCCTGAAAGAAACACAAATGAGAAAAATAGAAAGAACACAACAATCCTCCTCTTCTGCTTTGTGGAGCTTCCCTGGGTAGGTGCTTTGTTCGCGTCACATGGTCCGCTGTGGTCGTGGGTTTCATCGGACAGAGATTCATTAGAGACGAGTGTGGAGACGGTGGACGAGCGGAATGGAAGCCGGTTTGATGTCTCACCTGTCCTCCTCGGCTCTGGACTCGGCCTGGAAGCCCTCGTCCCTCTGCAGAGCGATTCTGTTTTATTCCACTGTTCAGCTTCTGATCTATAATGGATCAAACTACATGAGAAGAAAAACATCACAGTGAGCGTGTGAGACAGAGGGCGAGTGCACACACACACACACACACACACACACACACACACACACACACACACACACACACACACACACACACAGACACACACACACTGCTGCATGTGACCAGATAGGAGGAAGTTATTTCAACATTCCTCAGTTTGAGCTGTGATCATGTTCTATGTGTCGTATCTCTTTGTGCACGTC
Source organism: Platichthys flesus (assembly GCF_949316205.1). Classification (NCBI taxonomy): domain Eukaryota; kingdom Metazoa; phylum Chordata; class Actinopteri; order Pleuronectiformes; family Pleuronectidae; genus Platichthys; species Platichthys flesus. The sequence continues at coordinate 27,388,176 of NC_084948.1, read as the reverse complement.
TGAGTCATTCTTCATGTGTTATTGTGTTATATGTGTAATATGTGTTATATTACTTAAATGTGTGATATGTGTGATATGTGCACGTGATGTTTCAGGGGATTGTTTCCGTGACACGACTTCATGACGAGACACCTTCATCCAGTTTTCTCTTTTTATGAAGTAAATACAGAACCACTGCTAAAGAGAAGTAATAATGTTAATTAGAACATATTCACTTATACTGAACTAAACTCATTGATAAGAGGAGTCATATATTAAACATTGATCAAATGGTATTTGTGTGAGAACAGAGTGAATAATAAACCGATCATTTCTACAGAAGTAAAGACTTTGATTCCTCAGGCTGCAGCTGGACTGGGACCAGAATCAACCTTCATCCCTGTGAGAGCAGGACTGGGCTCAAACTCTAAAAGATTAGAAATTAAATAAATTATTGTTGATAATTTGTTTGACATTCTGGCACGAGGGAGTTTCCAGTGGGAGTCACAGACGGACCAGTACAAGACCTCATTACATGGAGATTACTTCCTGAGGCTTCTAAAGGAAACGTGAGGGAGAACAAATTAATAATCACATTAATAATCACATTAGAACAAATTAATAATCACATTAATAATCACACATTAGAAACAGTGAATTAAAGGTGGTGAACACCAACATGTGATGAGATGTGGTCAGACTCATCAACACTCACTCAAACTGGCTTCATAGTGAAGGAAGGAGTTCATCATCACTGTCAGGTCTCAGAATCACTAACGGGATCAGAACTCAAACCCTCTACCTCTTCTCCTCTGTCTCTTCCTCCTTCACTCTCTCATTCCTGGATCTCCATGTCTCGTCAGCGCTGCTCATCACATTTTTGTGGAACTTCTTATTCCCTCCTTCATGTTTTCCCTCCCCCCCACTCCCCCTCCCCTTGCTTCAAGGTTCAAATAAAAACCACATCACAGCTTTTTAGTTTTAAAAGTTGTTATCTCGTCCCTCAGAGATCTGGAAGGACCCACTTACACAAGTTCTTGATTTTAGTTTCAAAAAACAAGAAGCGGCACAGACATGAAAACAGACTCATCATGGAAATCTGAGGAAACACAAGAAGCTGCTGGGACGTGACACCAATAAAACCTTTCAACCAATGAACAACACACTGGTGTCAATAAAGATAAGAACATGTAGACGTCTGATGTGGAGCATCACCTCGAGCAGCCTTTAATGATTTACATGAAACATCACCTGTCCACACACACAACTCAATACATATATTATTATATCTGTCGCTCTATCTCTCTATCTCTCTATCTGTCTATTTCTCTATCTCTCTATCTCTCTATCTCTCTATTTCTCTATCTCTCTATTTCTCTATCTCTCTATCTCTCTATCTCTCTATTTCTCTATCTCTCTATTTCTCTATTTCTCTATCTCTCTATCTCTCTATCTCTCTATCTCTCTATTGCTCTATCTCTCTATTTCTCTATCTCTCTATCTCTCTATTTCTCTATCTCTCTATTTCTCTATCTCTCTATTTCTCTATCTCTCTATCTCTCTATCTCTCTATCTCTCTATTGCTCTATCTCTCTATTTCTCTATCTCTCTATTTCTCTATTTCTCTATCTCTCTATCTCTCTATTTCTCTATCTCTCTATTGCTCTATCTCTCTATTTCTCTATCTCTCTATCTCTCTATTTCTCTATCTCTCTATTTCTCTATCTCTCTATTTCTCTATCTCTCTATCTCTCTATCTCTCTATCTCTCTATTTCTCTATCTCTCTATTTCTCTATCGCTCTATTGCTCTATTTCTCTATCTCTCTATCTCTCTATTTCTCCATCTCTCTATCGCTCTATCTCTCTATCTCTCTATCGCTCTATCTATCTATCGCTCTATTGCTCTATCTCTCTATTTCTCTATCGCTCTATCTCTCTATCTCTCTATCGCTCTATCTCTCTATCTCTCTATCTCTCTATCTCTCTATCGCTCTATCGCTCTATCTCTCTATCTCTCTATCTCTCTATCTATCTATCTTTCTATCTCTCTATCCACCCCCGATCCAGACGTTCCTAATCAGCTGGAAACTCTCGATTCAATAAAAGCTTTTTAGAGATTTAGAGGAAACATTTGTGATCCAGCAAAAGATATGAACAATAATCCATAATTATCCACCTTCATATGTAACATGCAGGCTGACATTAAATGTGCACACGGACTCTGTATGTTGTAATATTTATCATAACAATAAACTGGATTAATATGTATGTTTCCATTCCAACCCACTGTAGAACTCCAGGTCCAACACATTTATTAATCTGAGTTATTGCAACAGGAACAAACCAGTTTCCTACGTGACTCAGTTTCTGAACAGAGCATCTGGAGGTAGAAACCACCGGAGTCCCAGTGAACTCATCATTCAGAGACTTCCCCTGTGGTTTCAGGCTGGAAGGAAATGAAAGCTTTAACTGGGACCGGAGCAAACCAGAGGTTCCAGTTCACATCAGTGTCACTCAGTCAAAGAACGACCACACATTGCATTATACTGGGTGAGCTGGTGACAGGTTCACCAGTTCACCTTTCTGTGTGTGAAGAAACTAAATCCCCATGTTTATGACAGAATGTTCACTTTGATTGACAGACAGCTTCATGGGGGCGGACCGGAGCTTATTATAGAGGTGAAGGCTGATAAACACAGACACAAACACACACAAACACACACACACTCACAAAGACAAACACACACACACACACACACCACGGCTACAGGACAGTAACAAGAGACATTAAAAGCCAGTCAAATGGGTTTTGACTATCATGTGTCATTGCTGAAAAATGATTTACCATGGTGTGAGTTTGGTGTGTGTGTGTGTGTTTGTGTGTGTATGTGTGTGTGTGTGTGCGTGTGTGTGTGTGTGTGTGTGTGTGTGTGTGTATGTGTTTGTGTGTGTATGTGTGTGTGTGTGTGCGTGTGTGTGTGTGTGTGTGTGTGTGTGTGTGTATGTGTGTGCGTGTGTGTAAGAGAGAGATTATGGTTAATGCAGATTTAAAGAAAGAACTGAAACTACCACAAAACATAAGCTTTAGTTTCCTGACTGGATCGATTGCAGGTCAATGAAACTAAAGAACATCTTCTACTGTCAGATTATCATTTTACTCAAACGTATCATTTCTAAACTGTATTTCTGTATCGAGATGATAACAATAAACTAAAGTTTTCTCGATGTAAAAACCGAAGGCAGCAGATGAATGTGGGAGAAACAGAACCATGAGCGTTCTGCCTCACTGAGCCCGACGGGTTGAACCCAGCGGAGGTGAGAGGATGAAGAAACGCACACGAAGACGACTTCTTCAATATTGTCTCATTAATACGACAACACTGTCAGGGAACAGATTATCAGTCGCTCTGCATCGATCGCTCCGGCTCCTCAGACGCTCCAGACTGATCTCAAACTGCTGTGAGCATCAGACCAATACGTGCTTCTTCTCCTGGAAGGTGGAACCTCTCCTGATTGTTTAATTCTCATTTTCTGCCGAGTGCTGAATTACCGGCTCGGCTGTTTATCTCAAATTGACCCGTCATCACCAGAGCTCCACAGGATCAGAGGTTCTCTTCAGCCTTTACACTCAACTCTAACAACCTCTACATGAGATATGAATATGAGTAAAGAGTAAACTGATGCATATGGGAAAACATCTGTATAGGATTATGAACACATTAAATCAAATAAACACATTCATGGAACTTGATGAATCCAAATAAAGGCGTGTTTAGAGGATTCATGGAATTGAAGGGACCGAGAGCTCTGCTGTTTTATCTCTTTTTCATTTCTCTCATCTCACTCTCTCTCCTTTTCTCTCACTCCATTTTCCACTTCTATTTGTTCTTTAATGCTGCGGTCGAGTTTCTGCACAGTCACGAAAACTGTGTGTGTTTAAATGTGTGTGTTTGTGTGTGTGTTATTGCATCGGTCAACAACTTTTTGCAGTCATTAAAATGAAATTGTCGATTACTCTGAATTATTCACAGCCTATCAGATGGCTCTGTTCCCTCTGTTGCTGGGCGGAGTCGGGGGGGGGGGGGGGGGCACTGCAGTTGGCTCAATTCGTATTTGCAGACGCAATAATTAGCTTTTTTTTTTTTTCTTTTATTGACCAGGAGACATTTGGCTTTAAATCTTAGTTTGGGTTATTTTAAGGGACAGATTCTTCATAAACTACAGTCACTGCTGCAGCTGTGTGTGTGTGTGTGTGTGTGTCTATTCTCTCTATATCTGTTTACACGGCAAATCAACAAAAGTGCAATATTTGTGGTGTGCAACGTGCAGGAGTTATAAAGCGTCGTCCTTCCCTTTCTCCCAAAAATATACCTCGACAAAACCTATTCCAATCAGCAGCGGCTCCCTGTCTTCATCCTCAGGTGTCCTGAAACCTGTTAAATGTGTCATGTAGGTCGAACTGTGACAGATGCACCAACTAACTCATTGTGACAACTGGGTTTCTGTGCAGCTCTGCACCGTGAATCCCGATGAAGACCAAGACAACCTCCAGGTCTCCAGCTTCATGAGCCGCTCACATGAGACCGAGTCAATATTTGAAAAGCTTCTCATGGAGAAGTTTTAAAGATGAGTTTGTTTGAGGCAGAATGCAACTTGTGATGGTTCGGGGGTCACATGCATCTATAGAACCGTGGCTGGAACATTGAAGCAGAAGGTCCCAGTCGGTCGGAGGCAATGGGGGGGTTGGTAACAGCGAGCTCAGATAAACGTCCTGATTGGACGGTGCTGTTGTCCTCATTGCTCCTGACTCTCCACAGTCATGAGGATCCCTTCTCCTCCGTCTCCTGCAGGAGGACACAGGGGCCTGTCAATGTTTGGGAAGAGGGGTGGAGCCTGAGAGGAGACGAGGAGCTGACACAGTGACACCTGTCAATCATGGAGACCTCTAACACAGGGTCCTCCTTGGTGAAGGTTCCCTGTGGAGCAGAGGTCTCACCAGTGCAGAGATGGTTTCTTCTTCTTCTCTTCTTCTTTTTCTCAAATGTTTTCAGAAGGAGGAAACAACATTCAGCTCGTTCTCCGGCCTCAAGGTTTCACACAATGTGTTTTGTGTGAAACACTGAATATCAATAAGAACAGGGAGGCTGTTTGTTTTCACCTCAGTCTTCTCTCGGAGCCATCAGAGGATCTCACAGCTCGAGCTGCTCCCGCGCCCTCTTCAGGAAATCATTACTGGACGTTACACAGGGTTTATCTGCGAGGACCGAGACCTCCAGCCAGTCACTGACGCTGAGCAGGAGGATGGATGCAGAGCTACTGGGCCCAGTGCAAATCCCAGGGATCTAGAGATCTAACATGAAACTGTGACTCAGCCTGAACAACAGCCTCGGTAAACATTGATGAGAATCAGTGGATGTCACAGAGCAGCTGGAGGTGTTCACATGTCAGAGTCTGAGGACTCACGTCTACCTGTTTGTTTGTTTGTTTGTTTGTTTGTTTGTGAAACCTGAATGAAGTGATCCAGGTTCCACGATGACACAGCTGGGCCCTTGGCTCCCTGTGCTCTCTGAAAATAGAATCCACGTTGAAGTACGTCACAATTTCCCTTCAAGTGAAGTGAAGTACATGATTGTGTAGCAGCTGTGAATACACACAACACAAAGAAATGAATGAACCCCTGAATTGGAGGGCTGAGCAGTGAAGAGCATGTCTCCGTCCTGCTGGAGTTACAGGGACATGATCTAACACTGGAACAGAGAACATGTCCGTGATGAAAGATCCCACATGTTGTTTCCATCCAAACAACATGTGGGGGGGGGGGGGGGGGGCTGTTTAAACTAAAGAACATAGAACAAAAAGTTCTCATCAGGTCCGGCCCAACAGGAAGTAGGAGGGTTGGGAACCTGACATCCTGCTTTAACTGCACAACAACTACACATGGTGGAGGGGGACGGCGCCCACGGAAGTAACACACGTGTAAAACACAACCACTGACATGTAAGTTAGATGGTTCACGCACACACACACACACACACATAAAGAACAACAATACATTCACACAAACGCTGCCTGTTATTGTCCCTGTTTCTGCTTCTTACTTCAGGAGAAAACAATCATTAACTAATCAGCACAGAGACACACACACACACAGTCACACACTAGTCTGTAAGTGTGTGTGTGTGTGTGTGTGTGTGTGTGTGTGTGTGTGTAAGGTAGAGGAGTGTTTCATGGTGATAAGACAGCTCATTGTTTCAACCCCTCAGTGCCTCCCAACACACACACACACACACACACACACACACACACACACACACTGAACCCAAAGTACCATTACACCCACTTAACCTCCACTCCAGTGATATGTATCCAGTTTGTTAAGAAGGAAATCACTTCCATGAAGTCCTGGTTCCACGTGTCTCCTCAGTCAATCATCTCTCTGCTCCCGACCTGTCGTCTGAGCTGCTGAAGCAGAAACATGATTCATTTAATTTGTTCATTTTTCTTTACTTTTACAAAAAGAAGATGTCTGTCAATCAAACTCTGGACTCTCCCATCAACATCGTCCAACACCTGGACCTCAGTGCCTCAACGTGCAGCCTGATCAGGAACCCTGCTCCTCACAGAGCGGAGGCTGAACTCACTGAGGAGTTTAATATTGAAAACACAAGAAGAACCAGCTGATGTGTGTTTGGTGCTGACAGAGGCTGAACAGCAGCCGGTGATGCAGCCGCCTGTCTGCTCGCTGAGGCCGCTCGTTGCTCTTAATAATCTGGACCAAGGACGAGCAGCTCGACTCCTGTCGGCTCCAGAGCGGCTGCGCTTGTTTGAGCAGCGGTGGCAAATTGTCCAAACTCTTTACACGACTTTCCTCTGGCTGAACCTCACAGGCCACCGAGCACTAAGTTCACTTTGTGACAGCCGCACCAGGATGACAGATGAGAGCCCCTGAGCCGTGGAGCCATCGGCCTCATGCAGACCGAGGCTCCACTCGTTCACAGTACACACTGATGCTCTGCTGATTGAGGGGGGGGGGGGGGGGGGGGCTCTTCTGGACCTCTGGCAGTTTGCACACGATGTGGAAGGAACATCTACCAGCAGACCTCGTGACTCCTGTCGTGTTTTCACTACAGTAAATGATTTTGGTAATGTGTTTAAAACCCTAATGACAGACTTACGTTTATGATGCCTATCTTCTGGATTCTCAGACATTCTCAGGGAGTCCTCCAGATGTTTATCTTATTTGTTCTCTACCCTTTGACTTATTATCTCTGACCAGCTTATGGACCAATGTTTCTTCATCTTCAGACACAGAAACATGTCATTCTTTAGTCAGAAATCCATGTGGGATGTGTTTTACCTGAAGTCATGGGCGGAACCAACCTCCCTATATAACTGTGTGTAAGACCCCCGCACGTCAGATTTCACTTTTGGCTTGTGTATCTCCTGGTATCTAGATGCCCGTCCCGACCTATAAACTTCTTGTAATAAACTTTGTTATACTGAATGTTCTGGGTTCTCGGGGTCCTTCCTTCATCATCAACAACTTCTACAACATCATCGACCTCTTGGCCGAATGGAATAAACCACCAGTGAAATACATCTGTTCTTCTGAGCAGCACGACAGAGAGAATCTGCAAACCGGCTCCTCTGTGGATCCGTGTGGAGATTTAAAGACGCGTCCTCGGGCTTCAAGAAGACAAGTGAGGAACAAACAAGCGGCTCCACAACAACACAAGAGTTTGAGTTGATGATTTTCTGTCAGGCCTTTTGAGGATTCTTCTTTTCACATCATGTTTTATTCAGCCGTGTTTTGATTTCCCTTCTGTAGAAAGTCCGTCTGGTTTCTGGATCCCTGTTGGGATTGGACTGGTTTCCACCCGTCGCCCCAGTGGGGAGATCCCCCCCCGGAGAGCCGTCGCTGGTGGGTCGGACTGGGATGTGAAGACAAACAGGACGGACGACTGGGAGAGAAACGTGTCTTCTGTTCAAGCATCTTATTATGAGCCAGTCTTAGTTCTTAGTGTTTGTTTCCTGATCGATAGTCAAACTAAAATCTTTAACAGCCTTATGCTAATTTTTGTTACTATAAGAAATACAGTGAAATAATGTGTTGATATGTAAAACAGCCCAATTGCTCTGGGATCCATTGATTTGCCTGCACACAATAAAATGTACTGTGGTGATCTGAGTGAATTTTTATTTGTATTTATTCTTTCTACTTTAGCCTAAAGGAACGTTTAGTAAGTCATGTGTTTACTTATGAACTGATTCACTCATTTTCTCCATTTAACAGAATTTTTTTTCTTTTTGCACTTTTTTTATGCATTTTATTTTTTAATGTGAGCGAATACAACAGCAGAACCGAATCTACAACCAATCAGAGTCAAGTACAGGTAGACTCCGCCCACGTAGGTGATGACGACAGGACAAAGAGAGCAGTGAGTCGTCCACCTGACACATCCCACCTGCAGCCCTTTGTCCTGCTGCCATCTTTACTGGGACGCTGTGGGAAGCCACTGGTTCCCAGCTTCACATAGCGCCACACGAGGACAAACAACCTTTCAGCCGGGACACAGTGTGAAGCCGCTCCTGTTGGGTTCGATGTCTGTGAACACACCTCCTCACTGATCCTGGACCAGCCACAGTTCAGCTGAACACGAGCTGAAGAACTTTTCACTGATGGTTATAACTTCCTCTGGATTCTGAAATCTCAGCCTCAGTGAGTCAACACTCACCAAACGTCTGGAGCCCAGGATAATGAGAATGACAGGACGGCTTCTGTTTACAATAATATAATTAAAGGTGGAAATAACACAATAACTACAGCTTTCGCAAACTGTTGGTCAAAAACGAGGATGTGATTAAATGAACAGGGACAGAAAAACTATATTTTGTAAGAACTGAAGGATGGAGGTTGAATTCTGAACTTCAGAGGGAACTACTCACAAAGTGCAGCTCCATCTTTCTGTCCTTGTCAAAGTCGTGTGCTCGGCAGGAATCACCTTCTCTTATACCAAATGTAAAAACTGAGGAATTTTATTTTCAATAATCAAATCAAATCTGTGATTGAATTGTTCTGTGACTGTTTTTCTTTCCGAGGCCTGTTTGTCCTTGGACGGTAAACAGAGTTATTACTGGTCTGAAAACAGACGACACAACCGGGACATCTGATTGGCTCTCGTCTGGAGTCTTTGTCACTCATTCGTCTTTATTGTTCAAATCTCCGTCTGTTTGTCCTTGGAGCTTTAACTTTTACATTTATTTATTGTAAAACTTCTGTATTCAAAACTACAAATAACCGGCTGTAGACTGTAAATAGAGATGGAGGACATGACCGCTCCACACATGACATCTTGAAGGCTGCAGGATCCTCCTCCTCCACGATGGTAGAACTGGGCACTCCAGCAATCTAAGCTAAAGTATTTCACTTTCATAAAACTGATTAGTCTTTCTCAGAAAGGTCACGATCAAAGCAGCAGAGGCTGAAATATCCAAAGTTTGATTCCAAGCATGTAAAGTAATGGCCGCTGGTGCTCAGGCTCTGCACCGACTGATTTGCTGAAGCCCTGAGGGAGAAGCTCGGGGTCTCAGGACTCTGACACTTCCAGAGGCTGAAGGACCTGAGCTGAGGGCTGGAGAAGTCTGATGTGTCTGCACGAAGCCCACAGCGCTGCAGGCTCCACTGTCCATCAGTCCACAGCCCAGTTCCACCACCACAGTGTGGATATCTGAGAGAACCCGGTCGATGTGGTCGCTCATTTCTCGGGTTGGATTTATTTCATGTTTCGAGTAATTTACACAAACGGCTTGAAATTCAAGATGCAGACGAAGTGAAAGATGCTGAAGACAGTTTAGATCAAAAGCTTTTAATAAACATAAGAACTAAATGAGCTAAATTCACCAAAACCACAGTTATACCTGAAGAGCCAAAAGTTTAATTCCATAGCAGTTATCTAAACAAGGTGACACAATGATTTACAAAGTTCATGGTGATAAAACAACACAGAACAAAACAGAAATGAAAAAATAAAGAATTTTAAAATGAGCTACAGACGTTTTCAGAGAAGAACACTGGAAACTGTCACACACTCGGGTCAGGACGAGTTTGTCTTTCACACATGAACACGAGACAGAGATTCTCAAGTCCGACGTGTTCCGAGCATCTGGAATGTCTCTGCAGCGTCCAGGTGTGTGTGTGTGAGGGGGGGGGGGGGGGGTGGAGGCATCGATTTTATTACTCTTCCATCTTTTGGCCACTCAGTCGTTCTGCCTCCTCTTCCCTCAGCGACTCTCTGTGTTGTTCTCTCTCACCACTGATTCGTGAAAAGACCCTCAGACGTTTGTACGTTTTACTCGCTGACTCGTTTTAATTACCATATTTCATGTTACCATTTTCTTCCTCCTCGCCTCCTGCGCCTGTCGAGGATTTCTGCTCCGTCTGCAGAACGCAGCCGGGAGCTTCTCCCCGAGCAGACACGTCTCCGCCACATCACAGGAGCTGATCGGCTTCCTGCTCACATGCTAATGAGGAGCAGTTCCTCTAATGTCGGCCGAGCAGAAGAATCAGCTATATCACCCCCCCCATCTGACGGGACAGAGATTAATTAGTTCTGTGGAAGGCGAGATAAAAAGTTCCAAAGCACAAAAGAAACAGATCTGTGTGTGTGTGTGCGTGTGTGTGTGTGTGTGTGTGTGTGTGTGTGTGTGTGTGTGTGTGTGTGTGTGTGTGAAACTTGCCAAACTCAAGTCAAGGCAAGTTAAGATGAAAGTGTAATGGAGCTGATGGTGAACACTTTGAGGCATGTCGGGTGTGTCGTGTGTGTTGCTTTGTGCATAGGTGTGGTGTATGTGATTGCCAGTGTGTGTCTGTTTGCAGAAAGGATACACACACACACACACACACACACACACACACAGACACACACAGCAGGTGTCCGTCTCCCCCCTGCAGAGCTGTCGGATCGCTGCAGCTCTGAATCCATCACTCCATTGAAAAGAAAAGCATCACTTCTGTTTCAGTATTCCCCCCCCCCTCAGTTTAATGCTTCTCTCTGATCAGGACGGACACCTAATCACTTTCATGTCAAAACCACGATGTCACAGTTTCAGCAGCTCCAGGATCTGATCTTTCTAAAGAGCTTGTGAAAGACTTTTTTGTTTGGATTTGTACTTTGTTTCCTGTTTTACTTTGAAAATACTGGTGCTCTGTGTCTTTTATTTTGTAAATTTGTGATCCTGACCATTTGAAATGTTGAACATGTTGGACTCTGTGACTCTCAACTGCAGGTTTCCAGTTTCCGTCTCACAAGGTCGAGGAGAGGTCAACTCAGCAGAGATGTTATTAAAAAGACGAACCATGAAATCCAGGTCAGTATTAAACCAAGTGACACACGTGTGTATGAACCAGAGGGTTATTGTTTTATGATGCGACTGAGAAACATCCTCCTCAAACTGAACCAGTGAAGAATTCAAAGGAGCTATTTATAGAAACACAGAGGAGGAAACTACGAGTGAGGCTTCAAAACAAAAGAGGGAATCTGCTGTCCTCATTTTCTAAAGCTCTTCTGAATAGAAACTTAGATTTTTGTTTTTCATAAAGTGCTGAGACAAACATCGAACTCACTTTGCTCTTCCTCGTTCCTCTCTTCATCTCTCTTTGGACTCTTATCAGTGTCTCCCTCCTCCCACCTCTCTGCTCCTCTTCCTCATTCCCCTCATCTTTGGCTTCTTATCAGGGTCTCCCTCCTCCCACCTCTCTGCTCCTCTTCCTCGTTCCCCATCTCATCTCTCTTTGGCCTCTTATCATTGTCTCCCTCCTCCCACCTCTCTGCTCCTCTTCCTCGTTCCCCTCTTCATCTCTCTTTGGCCTCTTGTCAGGGTCTCCCTCCTCCCACCTCTCTGCTCCTCTTCCTCATTCCCCTCATCTTTGGCTTCTTGTCAGTGTCTCCCTCCTCCCACCTCTCTGCTCCTCTTCCTCGTTCCCCTCTTCATCTCTCTTTGGCCTCTTATCAGTGTCTCCCTCCTCCCACATCTCTGCTCCTCTTCCTCGTTCCCCTCTTCATCTCTCTTTGGACTCTTGTCAGTGTCTCCCTCCTCCCACCTCTCTGCTCCTCTTCCTCATTCCCCTCTTCATCTCTCTTTGGCCTCTTACCAGTGTCTCCCTCCTCCCACCTCCCTGCTCCTCTTCCTCGTTCCCCTCTTCATCTCTCTTTGGCCTCTTAATAGTGTCTCCCTCCTCCCACCTCTCTGCTCCTCTTCCTCGTTCCCCTCTTCATCTCTCTTTGGCCTCTTATCAGTGTCTCCCTCCTCCCACCTCTCTGCTCCTCTTCCTCGTTCCCCTCTTCATCTCTCTTTGGCCTCTTATCAGTGTCTCCCTCCTCCCACCTCTCTGCTCCTCTTCCTCGTTCCCCTCTTCATCTCTCTTTGGCCTCTTATCAGTGTCTCCCTCCTCCCACCTCTCTGCTCCTCTTCCTCGTTCCCCTCTTCATCTCTCTTTGGCCTCTTATCAATGTCTCCCTCCTCCCACCTCTCTGCTCCTCTTCCTCATTCCCCTCTTCATCTCTCTTTGGCCTCTTATCAATGTCTCCCTCCTCCCACCTCTCTGCTCCTCTTCCTCATTCCCCTCTTCATCTCTCTTTGGCCTCTTAATAGTGTCTCCCTCCTCCCACCTCTCTGCTCCTCTTCCTCATCTCCTCTCCCTCTTCCCTGTTTTCTCCTCAGCTCTGTAACGACTGGAAACAAATTCTGTTTATTATCAAATGTCAGGAAGCCGCCTCCTGAGGGGGGGGGACTCTCTCCCTCTCTCTCTGCTGTCAGAACTTTATTAGTTTGCGTGTCAGCATCTTTGGGACGCAGCAGCTGTCGCCTCCATCCAGCAGCTGTTGATCTTTCACAACGTGTCCATGTTTATCACCTCATTGTTATGTTGTTTTCATATCTTTTAAAGTTAAACTCATGATTAAATTAAATTGTGTAGATGGAGATGAAGCCAACAATATTTACTGTAATTTGATTCTAATCTTCAATCATCCAAAGACCAGGTTCTTATCACCTGATCTCTGGAACCCACATGTTCCATAATGAGTGCTGTTGAGGTTTTAAATCATTTTCAGTTTTCTTTTTATTCCCCGGACAGCAGAGCTTTGTAAACGCTGCCAGCCTGATTGTGTTGTTCTGTCCTCAGAAGGATCTTTGCGATGCAGAAACAACTTGCTGTGGTTCGGCCAATGGGCTTCCACTCTCTCTGGCGCCCCCTGGAACTCATCAAAGCACTGTGCACAAAATGATCCAAACAAGATGACGGCCAAACTCTCCACTGGAGCTTCACTGTGATCGTGATCTGCGCCTGAGCTTCTCGCTGCCGCCTGAGGCTGCAGTTCACTTTCTGCTCGTCCCAGAGATGGAGGCCACAGACGGATTCAGTGCAGAATATAAAAACAATACAATCCTCTACAGACATCAGACCATCTCTGAAGCAAGATGCAGTTTTCTAGATGTTGTTTTGGACTCTCCAGACTCGGTGCATGAATCCAGGATTTACAGAGTCGTCTTCCACCAGGCCCCTCCCCCCTGGCTGGCTCTGACCTCCCTGGTGACGGTGGTGATTGGAATCCAAACACATTACGACTGGCAGGCAGAGTCGAGGACAGATTTAATATCAGTCTGCTGTTGAACAAGCTTTTGGAATGAAACCATGCCGGCGAGTCATGTTGTCAAAGTCCTGGAGGTTCAGCCAGGGTCTGTTTTCAAGAGATGATCAAACTGGTGATGTGTTTGGTTATTGTACCATTGGAAATAAATCCAGATGTTTCTCTTTCTGTTTTGCAGATGTGGAGGTGACATCAGCTGCTGTTGGATCTGACGGGGGTTGGAGGTCAGAGTCTGGTGGAGCTCTTCATGCATGAGGAGAACAGGACGTGTGTCCTCTGCCTCCTGCTGAATAACACTGAGCGTTCACCACAACCTCAATGCAGCTGACATGTTCCTTCCACAAACTGATGTGACAGAAGGTTTTAAAATCCACTTCCACTCTCCACTAACTGGTTAACGAGGAACTTGATGTGGTAACTTCTCCTTGTGAACACAAACACTGAGAGGAGGTAAGTTGTCAATATTCACTTTATTTAAATAGCACATTTAAAACAACTTGATCCACCAAAGTGTTCCAGGAAGAGAAAGTTATAACAAGAAAACAGCAAAACACAATTTAACATAAAAATAATGATGATAAAATAAGATCTGCTGCGAGGGCTAAAGAGAGATCTGCATTATAAACAGATTTTTTAGATTGGTAAAAGTTTCCAATGCCTCATATTATTTAAGTATTTAATGTAGATATTTTAAAAAGCAGTTTTTCATTTGTTCAACTTTTCAAAGGCAGAATTTCTTACTGTAGAGTCTCTCGTTCTCTTCTGCTCTAAACAAAGTACAAAGCTCATTAAATGATTCCTGAGAGCAGGACGTAAATTGGCTGCATTAAAGTTTGAAGTTACAAATGAGTTGCTTCTCTGCTTCCTCCACTTCTACAGAATGAAGAAACATCCTCGAGGCTCCAGCTCGACTCGCTCGACTCGCTCGGCTGCAGACGCTCGTTGTTTGGAATCAGGAGAGAGTTGTTTTTTAAGTGAAGTCCACGTCGTGCGTTTTCCACAAACAAAATTCAAAGATATGAGTGAGAGTGCGATGGGGCTGAATATGGACTCAGTAGATACGACTTCTGAAGGTATGTGATTCATCTGCTTTGTCCCCGGATCACTTTCTGTGTTGTCTTCTCTTAACACTGGAGACCTGATGTCCAGCGGGACAGAGGGAACCTAATAACAAGCCAATCTTGAACCCCATTAACCTGCCGTGCACAGTGCATGTGTTTCCTTGTGTTTGAGTCAGGTGGAGAGGAGCCGCCGGGGAGAAGAGGTCAGGAGCTCTGAGACTGTTTAACTCAACCAGTAGAAGAGAGGAGGGATGTTTCCTGTGGCTGAAGAACTTTCCTCTGATTGAACCTGTTTCTGCTGCTCTGCTCCGTCAGTGGAGCTGGTTTCAAACTAAATAATCTGATGAGCACATGTCAGAAACCACCAGACACCGATCTGGAAGAAAACTCTGAAAAGATGTTGACTTAAATAAAGAAGCTGGGGAACATTTTCCTCCTCCCTCCTCTTCAGCTCTTCTCTCTCTCTCCTCCTTCTCCTTCGGTTCTTTTCTCCTCCTTCTCCTTGTTCTTTCTCTCCTTCAGTTGTTCTCGCTATTCTTATCCTTCTCCTCTCTCACCTTCAGCTCTTCTCTCTCTCTGTCCTCCTTCGGTTCTTCTCTCTCCTCCTTCTCCTTGTTCTTTCTCTCCTTCCGTTGTTCTCTCTCCTTCTTATCCTTCTTCTCTCTCTCCTCAGCTATTCTCTCTCTCTCCTTCTTCTCCTTCAGTTCTTCTTTCTTCTTCTTCTCCTCCTCCCCCTTTTCCTGCTTCTTCTTCTTCTTCTCTTTCGTCTCCTTTTTGACCTTCTCCTTGTTTGCGTCGGCCTTCAGTTCGAGTTCCTGTAAAGTTTAAGTTTGTTTGCTTCTGCAGCAGCGCTGAACGGAACAATTAGTGATAAGGTCAAAGGTCGAGGTTACACAGTAAATCAGAGAAAAACAAGATCATTATCTGAGGAGAGAAGACGAGGAGGAAGAGGATGGTTAGTGTTCCACAGCAGAAAGCGTCAGGATGTAGTTTGTGAAGATATGAAATGATTCTGCAGCTGTGACACACGGTGAAATATTCATCTGCAGCCTTTTCAGAAAGCAACGGATCTAAATTGGTTCTGAAAGAAAAGCAAAGAACCCAAAGCTGAAACGTCTTCATTCAAGTGTCAGAGGAGAACAAGGACGTTTAAAACTGAACATGATACTTTCACTCGAGCAGAGACTTCAGTGGCGTTCAGCATAAATATAAACATTTTCTTTAGACGAGGTAAAAACTGGATCTTTTAAAAGGAGGATTAGAAGCATTGAGCTCAGTCCTGGAAGAACTCCATGTCCACAAGGTCTAAATGTGTCTCTGGTGTTAACTCCAACCGGTTTGTGTTCCTGGGGGAGACAGGATATAGGGACATGTTCTTCAGTGGAGAAAGAAAGAGAGAGAGATAGAACAGCAGTATGTATCTTGAGGTCTTACTCCCTTCCTTCCCTCCTCTCGCACCTCCTCTCCACCTTTCCTTTATCCCTTCATCGCTCGCTCTGCTCCCTCGCTCTCCTCCCCGGAGCGTCGGAGCTGTGAGCGTTCTCCTGGAGACTCGTCCTGTCAGGCTGCTGGTACAAACCCCCGGAGAACCGGCAGGAGTAATCTGCTCCTGCATGTCATCTCCTGCAGGACAGAGATAGGTAGAGCAGCTGATGGAGAGAGAGAAGGAGACCCGAGAGGTAAAGAAATGTGCAAAACAGAAACGGGGAAGGGAGGAGAGCCAGGTGAAGGAAGAGAGTTGAGAAAGAAAGAAAGAAAGAAAGGGATGAGTAATGTGCAGCCTGAAGAAATGTATAAGAGGAGGGAGAGATGGACAGATGCAGAGGAGGATTGAAAGGTCAAGGTTGGAAAAGTAGGAGTGTTTTCTAAAAGATATGTGAATGGAGAGAAGTGTGGAAGGAGAGCTCCAGTGGGATCAACCTGGAGGAGCGTTAATTAGAATCCTCCTCCAAACCTTCCTCTCTCCTTCTTTCATTAGCGCCACCTCTCCCTCCATCCATCTGTCTTTCAAGGAACCTGGTCTCTCCATTCTTTTCATTAGAGTGAATCTCACCTTCACCCCCCCCCCCCCCCCCTCACACTGACACAGGCTCCGTCTCCAGGAATAAAGATGAGGAGCAGAAATAAACTCGTCACACGAGAAACCAGAAGTTAATTAAACTGGAGAAAGAAAATAATCGGGAGCCACTCCTTCTTTATTTAAAAAATATGGTGATTGATATTCACAACTGACAAGCTGAGGTGATCGGAGATGAGTCAGTTCCTCGGGTCTGTGCTGCACACAAAGTGTTTGTGTTAGTGAAGACATGTTCTCTCTCCTAAGCTTTGAGCTGTTCTCACTGTTTGTATCTGTGTTGTTTGGTTGAGCTTTAATTAACAGAACACAGAGCGGCGGGGTCCTGTGTTGTGTTGAGGTGATGGTTTGTGTGTTTTGTGTATATTATAAAAACCCTGTGTGTTGCTCGCACCCAGAGGAGAAGTAACTCAAAACACCAAATTAAATTAAAGTGTGAAAGGCTCGTTACTGTTGGTCGTGGCTGTGTTGAGACTGGAAACATCTCCAGTTTAATTATCAGCGTTGTTCTGACCCTCCCAGTTCAGGCTGCGAGGGTAATAACCATCCCCAGCTATTGTCAGGGTCATTTACTGAGCAATAACATTATATACGCTACTGTAATGAAGAACCCCCCCCCCCCCTTCACGGCGTCTGCACACTGTGACATTTCACTGCTCGTATACGTTAATTACAAGAAACACAATGAAGTTTAATGTGTGTAAATGCGAATCAGCACCAGAGAAGATTTACATGGTTAATAAACTGTTTTCTAGAATATTATTACTGTTTTGTTTTTTTGATCACATGCTTCCTGAGGACAGTTTCCATTTTGTTGACCTGGGGAATTAACTCAAAGTTTTTTGTTTCTTTAATCTAAACGTCTGTCTATTGTTTGCTATGTATGTAAGGAATTCATTTAATGCTCTCACGTTCTGAACTAACGTGTGAATCAGGAGCAGCCAAGTTAGTGGAATCTTTTATGGTGACAGCCAGAGCTCATGTGGGCGTGTTCGGCAGGATGTTGTGATGCACTAGTCTTGTTGTGATTGGCCGTCCCGTGCACCATCTGTCACTGGTGTCATTTCATTTAGTTTTTCATTGATTCATCGTGAAGGCCTCGGCCAAATATCATTAATGTTTGAATTAATGTGCGTGGAGAGAAATCCAGAGAGGAAGATCAAATCTGATTTACAGCAGGACATGAAACCGCTTTACGACCTGTTGCAGTTGCTTTCCCCTGAAGTGACCCGACACTGACAGGAAGTAGCAGAGGGAGACCAGTCTGCAGAGTCACTGGAACCATCAACAGAATCAGAACCGGCTCCATGGACCGACAGACACTTACTAATCCACATGTGGTTCCTCTGGGGTTGGTGCATGTGTGTGTGAGCTCCAGTTAGAAGCTACGAGCATGTCATAGACCTGCACAGTTACCATCTCTTTCTTTGTGTGGTTGTTTTAGCTTCAGCTGTTGTGTGAAACAAGCTGTTGATTGCACTCTGTGATCGCACACACACGCTCACACACACACACACACACACACACACACACTTGTCTCTGCAGGAAACCTTCTGACCTGTTGACAATGAGCATTTTGTTCATTTTCTGCAGTAAGAAAACAAACCCAGTGTTTCACAGAGGTCACGGGGTCGTGTTGTTTCCCTCCATCTTTTTCTTGTTCATCTTATTTATTTATTCATTTGCATCTTTCTTCCAGCAGCTGGAGTTTTTATTTTCAATAAGAAATGTAAGGAGTGAAAAACATGCACCCTGTTGACAGTGGTGATATCTCACAGGCTTATTTCATCTTTCATTTCACAGAGCGTCTGAGAGTCTCTGGTGAGGAGAGGAGCAGTTCTCCTGCTGGACAGATTCCAGTTTGCATGAGAGGGCAACTGGTCCCAGTGTCAGAGTCGATGTTGATTCACCAGCAGCACCAGAGAGAAGTGGCTGCTCACTGGTTTTAATTCAACCGGCTGTAAACACCATGGAAATGTAATGAGATTTACAAAGTGACGAATTCCCCAGAAGGGAGAGCAATTAAAACTATAATTAGGTTGAACTCTCTGTCATGTGTGTGTGTGGGTGTGTGTGTGTCTGTGTGTGTGTGTGTGTCTTGGACGGAGACGTGTCATGTGACTGTTTCCCTCACTTCTCATTTACACGGATTAGAAAACATCGCTCTGACAGAGAAACAGCAGAAACTGTTTCTAAGAGTCAAACTGAATTTAACATGAGGACACGTGCACGTGCACGTGCACAGAGAGATGCAGCGATTGTTTACATGAACATTTTACATGTGCATTAAAAATGAATGTAAGTGAACTTTGCATAATAGAAATGTTGACTGTCATCCTGAAGTTATATAAACACATGGACACTGTTTTGGAACACAGCTGCACACCGGGACACACACACACACACACACACACACACACACACACACACACACACACACACGCGTTGTATGTACTGCAGCTTGGAGCTCGTTGTCTCTTCACAGCTCAGTGACTTCATGTCGCAGGTTGTCTTGCACGTCAGCTGCTTCTTCATTAAAGGGCTAAACGAACACGTTCCCTCACTGGTGACTGGTCGAGCTCACCAGTAACATGTCCCAGCAGGCGATGGTTCCCCTCTCCAGCTGCACTCACCACAGCAGCCAGGATATCAAACTCTGCACAACTCTCGTGCACTTAAATGTCAGTTGTGTAAAGTTGTTCCTTCTGTTTGGTTGAAGAAGGAAACTGAACATCTCCCGTCAGTGTTTCTTCATCTTGGTCCATCAGAGTTGTTTCTGATGGACAAAGTGAACAAGGACGTTTCCTATTGGCTGCTGCAGTAGATTCACGATGTTCCATGGTTATAATAGAGACTCACATTCAACACATACACAGTATATTATACACTTGTCACATTATGAATTGTGCTGAATGGAGGAAAGTGTCATCTGTAATAGCTCAGTTACATGAACATCTGTCTGCAGCTGTCTGTGCTTCACAGTCACTTTACAATGGACGTCACTTCTCATTAGATTCAACTGCGTCAGAGTGGGTTTGAAATTAGCTCCTGTCACAGCTAACAGGAGACGTGCACGTGACAGGAGACGTGCACGTGACAGGAGATGTGCACGGACCCCCCCCCCCCCCCCCCCCCCCCCGCGTGGCTGAGAAGATATGATATCTATATGATGAAGGAGGTTTCTACACAGGGCGACTCACTTCCTGTCAAACCAGGCTGATCCAGTTCTAGTCCTCACACACACACACACAGCGCAGTGTGTCGTTGTGTATTCATCATGTGAGCAGACTCCATGTTGAACTGGTGAGTTTGTCTCATTAGCAGCATCAGAACGTTTATTTATATTTAGGATGAAACTAATTGTTCAGCCACAATTCGCAGATGAGGTGCAACACAAAGTAATCTGATTACAGTTGTTTGTACTCTGTCAGTAACTCACTGCTCCTCTGTGTCGTGCACACGCTACACACATGTACCTGAATCAGGACTCACGATTCAGTTCTGAGGAAACGGAGAGAAGTCGATGTCCTCGTCCTTCTGCTCGGTGTTTACTCAACAAACAACTCAGAACCGGGGGGGGGGGGCTGTGTGTGTGGGTGTGTGTGTGTGTGTGTGTGTGTTTCGGTGTGTGTGTGTGTGTCTGTGTGAAATCCAAAGTGAGAAGAGAATAAAGTCTCCATTGAGGATATTACCAGTAGATCCACAAAGCAGCAGTGGAATCCGACTGTTCCTGTTTAGCCAACTAGCCGCAGGGCTACTGGGATTCTAACCAAACCATCTGTCTCAATGGAAACTAGCTGGCTAAGCTTACTGGTTCTAACTGGCTCTTCACGGCCATATGTCCCATCGGCTCCTCAGGCAAACACCGACCGAACATATGTCCTGTAAACGGCTTCGTTAACTTAGAGTCCCTCTTTATTACCAACTGAGACAGTGTGTGTGTGTGTGTGTGTGTATGTGTGTGTGTGTGTGTGTGTGTGTGTGTGTGTGTGCTATAGGTATTACTCGTGTTGTGGGGACCTGAATCCACATTTTTCTTCCTTATGGGGACAAAGAGCAACATGATGTAAATAATCACATCTTTAAGTGAAGGACTCTTGAAGGTTTAGTTCTGCAGGAACCATCAGGGGACCGAGCCATCGACCAATCATGAGTCTCACCTGTCAATCATGAGTCTCACCTGTCAATCATGAGTCTCACCTGTCAATCCTGAGTCTCACCTGTCAATCATGACGTCCTTATATCATTGAATAATGAATTCAAATCAAACTGGTCAGAAACACAACGACTGGAACAAACATCAGTGTGATAACATGGAGGAGAATCCATCTTGAGTTGTTGAGATCAAACTGAAGTCCAAGTTACAGAAGGGAAAGTACTGTGTACTTGGATATTGTAGTTCTGACTCCTCTGTACTTGGATATTGTAGTACTGACTCCTGTGTACTTGGATATTGTAGGACTGACTCCTGTGTACTTGGATATTGTAGTACTGACTCCTGTGTACTTGGATATAGTAGTACTGACTCCTCTGTACTTGGATATTGTAGTACTGACTCCTGTGTACTTGGATATTGTAGGACTGACTCCTGTGTACTTGGATATAGTAGTACTGACTCCTCTGTACTTGGATATTGTAGTACTGACTCCTCTGTACTTGGATATTGTAGTACTGACTCCTGTGTACTTGGATATTGTAGGACTGACTCCTGTGTACTTGGATATAGTAGTACTGACTCCTGTGTACTTGGATATTGTAGTACTGACTCCTGTGTACTTGGGTATTGTAGTACTGACTCCTCTGTACTTGGACCAATCAGAGAGGAGCCAGCTGCAGCCGAGTCACATGACCACTCATCTCCAGTGTTTTCCTACAGGAGGAAAAACCACCACACTCCCTTTTAAGACTGGTGATATCATTTATGATGATATGTGTATTATAAGCCTCTTAGCTCTATTGTTCTACAAACAAACACACACACAAACAAACACACACACACAAACTGTCCTTCTGCTCCAAATCCTCACTGGAGCATCTGATGTGTATTAATTAGCTGCTGAACTTGGCCCCTGACAAATGTAATATTTCCTCCAGCAGCATTTGATGAAGTTGTTTTTATGGAACACACTTTAGATTTCCTGAAATCTATTTTAGAAGCCCAGTTTAAATGAGGGTAAATTAATTCTGGAACAAAAGCTGTAAACAAAGCCCAGCTCCTGGGCACTGAGTCAACGAGTTTCACTACTGATCTGAAACACTTTCCTCAGCAGGATTCACACGATGAGTTCACGTCTGAAAACATCTCTGAAGGATATTTTACCATCGAGGTTCAACTATTACTTCGGGGATTTGCAGAAACAAAGAAATTCCAGAAATCTGAATTGATATTTGGCCCAAATGTTGTTATTGAGGGAAATTTCAGTGCAAAGTAAAAACTGAAAACAGAGAAACTGTGAAGTTTAAATCCAGATGTTCATCAACCATCACTGTCACTGGGCTCCATTTGTACTGAGAACGCAGTCTGATGTAAACCAGTAACCTGTCAGGTCACTGGTCTGCTGGAACCTCCCAGTCCTGAGGTAAGAGAGGCCGTCCCACCACAGGGGGCGGCCCCTCGTTAGCTCCCCTCGTTAGCTCCCCTCGTTAGAGACCTCGTTAGGACGCGTCCTGCAACATTAACCTGAGACGTTCACAGGACGGAGACAAATGGAAGAGGTTGGTTAGAGGAAGAGATATCTGTGTGTGTGTCTGTGTGTGTTTGTGTGTCTGTGTTTGTGTGTGTGTGTATGTGTGTGTATGTGTGTGTGTGTGTGTGTGTGTGTGTGTGTGTGTGTGTGTTCCAGGTCTCTCAGAATGTGAAGACCTCTTTCTAGGCTCATTAGGTGAAGCCTCCTGGCGAATGGAGACGATCAGACTTCGACAGTTTGTGTAAAACCTCTGATCACATGACTGATCACATGACTGATCACATGACTGATCACAGAAGTGAATCGATCATGTGATCAGAGACTTATAAACAATAACTGCAATCATAATAATTATAACTAACTGACATTCAGTGGAGAATCTCTTTTGTCCCCAGGCCTGATGGGATGTGTAGTCCTTCCAGGTTCTGGGTCTAAACAAGGTAAAAGCATTCATCTAATCTGTTTAAACTCTTGACTGGATAACATTATGATTATTTTAGATCTGTTTGATAGTATAACGGATGTAAATAAAGAGTAAAACTACAAAAATAACTTTTCATAAACGAGGATAATCCTCTGAGTACCAATGTCCTCTGTGGGATGATTAAATCGTAGGTTGCAAGAAAAGGGGGCAGTAGTTTTCTTTCCCGTGGCTTAGAGTCGTCCTCTCCTTAATGAATTCTCTGAGCCTCCGGGCAACACTGGAAAACTTAAAAGGGCAGAGAAACGATTCATCCACTTAACGAGAAATATTAAGTCGGGATTAGAGTCGACAGGAAAGAGGAGAGGAGGAGGGAGGAGAGAGGAGAGGGTGAAGATTCCTGGTCCTGGATCCAACCGGGTCACTGGTCTCCTCCTGCAGATCAAGGCGACTGCAGGAGCTGCTGGGAGGCAACTGGGAGATCAGATGAAGAATCTCATCGTCTGTGAGAAGAAGGATTGAGATGTTTATCTGGGGAGAAGGAGCCCAACAGACGGGATATAAAAAATATACATCATATCATATAGATAATACACACTGGATCTGTGCATGCAAACAGATCGTTCAAATTAGGGTTTGTGCACAAAAAGAAAATAAAATGCAGATTTAATGGCACAGCAGCTGCAGGAAACAATTCTCTCAAATGACCGATAGGGGGCGACTCCACGTGTAGTTTCTATAGAAGTCTATGAGAAAATGATTCAAATCTTAACCTGATTATAACGTCAGTGAAAATTAAACGGTTTATGTCTCAATCTCTAGTTTCAAGTCCAATCAGCTGAGGATCATTTAGTAGAGTTTGATTCATTTAGAGTCAAACAGACCATGAAGATGATTCTGGTTCTAAATCCATTCAACCCAGTGCCGGTGCCTTGTTGTGTGGCGTCGTTGTGGGTCGACACTTTGACTCTTCAGGTTGTGTTGTTTTTCACAAACCAGCTCCTCCTCACCTCAGCACACTTCTCCATCTAATCACCTCAGAACATGGTTATAAAACAACATGTAGTGAGCTGCTCTCATGTTTTATTCCTCTTTCCCCAAACTGACTCACAATGAGAACAAAGTGTCGCTTCCAGCTTCAGGAGCAGAATGTGACCCGTGGTTGAACTGGTGAAGACGAGAGAACAGACGAGAGGAAGGTGAAAAGAGCTGAGGTGTGTTGGAGGGGATTTCTTAAAGGATTAGACCTGAATATTTTATATATATTTTTGGGGTCTTTCTCTTTTTACATTTGTCGTGTCGCTGTCAGTTCAGATAGAATACATCCAGCTCTGATGAGGAAGCCACGAGCTCCTTCTCATCCTGCAGACCCTGGAGGAACATGCCTGCCCCCCCGCCCCCAGTCTGTGTGTATGCATGTAAAACGCTCTGTGTTGTGTCTGTATATCTCTGTGTGTCCAGTTTCTGTTCATGCATTTGAAATGAGACGTATAAACTTGCCCCTGCAGCCGAGGCCCCTCTGTGATCAGTTTCCTTTTAGAACACATCTCTGTTGTGGGGGGTGTCGAGGTCTGGACGGAGAGAAATGGCGACTTTGGGAGATGATGACTCATTTGCCCACGTTCTCAGGCTCCACTCCACTAACCTCCATGAATATTTAATGTTGCTCACATTTAGTTTCAGTGAAACTTCTGCCTCATCGGTCCAAGCAGAGAAACGTCTCCTCTTTGTTTCCACAGGAGACAATCTGTTTCCTGCTTCCTGTCAAGATGCAGGAGAAGACTCCAAAGAGAGGTTGAGTATTTAAATGAGGAGCTTGACTGGACAGAGAAAATGAAATGAAGCCTCATGTCCCTGGAGAACTGATACCACCCATCAATCTGTTCCTCCCCTACCTGGTTGCTATTCCAGAGGTTTCCTGCTGCTCCTGGGGATCTGGAGGCGTTGCAAGGCCTGATGGGATATATCGTCCCTCCAGCGGGTTGTGGGTTCCCCTCATGGTCTCCTCCTGGTTGGACGTGCTCCAGAGGACAGCGCCAGGTGGCATCAGAACCCAGTGGACCATGATGGACCCCAACATCCAGATGAATGTCAGTGGAAACACAAGCCACAAAAAAAACCAAACAGTTTGAAATTGCATAAAATGTTGGTCCCAGAAAAACTTTAGATGAGCTCAGAGACCTCCCTCGCACCATAGTACACCCCCCCCCCGCTTAAGTTTCCCATAAAGCTCCAACCTTCCAAATCAAACGTATAAACACTGAGACAGAACAAACTCTTCCCTCGGCCGGAGCTGCTCGGCTCTCCACAGTTTTCCCCGGCACAGAAGCAGCTCCCATGATGAAGGAGAAGCTGACCCTTCACCACGAGCATCAATCAGCCCCGTTAGCCCGACCGCTGCTTTCCTCCGGAAGGAAAAGTAATATCTAACTGCTCGTATTAAAAAAACCTGCAACTGAAGCACTTCCCTGCTCCTCTGCCCCGACACCAGCCCTCCGGTGGCGACCCGTGGGTCCTGAGATGTGAGAGTGTTTCCACTGGACTGAAAGCACAGGGAGCTGGTTGAGATGTTGGTCTGTTGAGTCCGTGCCCTGTCTCTCACTGAGGAAGACGAGGGTTCTGAGCAGAGACAAGGAGATTGAAACTGTGACATTGAAGAACGTCAGGAGGCTCAACCCATCACGCTCAGGGAGAAGTGACTCTCGCTGTCACATGTTGTTCACACTTTATTTCTAATAACCGAACGTTAATTAAAAACCCTGAAGATGCTTGAATCACGGTCGTGAACTCACTGATAATGAATTCAGATATTCTCTGTGAGGCTCTTGTATAAAGTTCTGACTTTGAGCTGCAGCCACAACAGAGACTTCATCTGCTCAAGTGATCTGCATGAAAACCTCCTCACAGTTTGAAGAGACGGGATCCACTGGATCTTCATCATCGTCTTCATCACAGTGATCACATGTCTCATAAGAAGCTCTGTTGATTGAAATGTGCTATAAAAAGGGAATTATATATATATATATAGCCTTTATTATTCCTTTATCTATATTGGATCAGTTCATTCCTCTGACTCGTCTGGTCTTAGTTGTAATCCTAATCATGGCCACTAGAGGGCAGAATTGTCTAAATTTCTCTTTACAGGAAGAAAGGAAGTAAATATGTTTACTTAAAAACGTTAAATACTTTGACCCAAACATTTGACTTTTTAAAGTTTCTTATGAAATGTTTTCTTTTTTTTCAGCATAAAGTCGAATCCACTAGTTTTTCCTCTTTTTTATTTCGAAGAAAAGGTGAATAAATTTAACGGCCGTCTAGTTGATATGAGATGCAAATGCAATACTTTAAGTAGAAGATTATGTAAAACATATGTAATTATGTATTATGTTAAATATTTCATTATAATATATGATATTATTTAATAAAATGAATCTTTATTTCCTCACAGAAAGAGAAAGTTACAATTTAAAGACAAACACAACGTGAGGTTAAAACAGAAGTGATCAAAATGAGGCCACACACAAAATAAAACTGTCAAACATTCATAAACTCTTTATGGTGAAAAAGTTTTACGAAGATATTCAAACTCAATCTCACTTGAATAGTTTTGTATGTTGTATGTTTTTCACACAGGTCATTGTTTCACTACTCGTTTGTATTTCAGTGTTTTTCTATATTTTTCTTTTCATGCCACAAACCTGCCAGAGCGTCAGGTGCTCAGAGTGAAGGTAACTTGTTGTCCAGCTGTGTGTGTGTGACATGTGGGTTCAGAGTTTTTACAACAGCTCCTTACCAGAGTTTCATTTGTGTGAATCCTAATTTATTAGTTCATTAATTTCACAGTCAGACCAATCAGATGTCCCACAATGCAACACGAACCACGGACCAAGCACAGACGGAGCTGAAGAAGAGAGAGAGAAACGAAGGATGAGATGAACGGAGAGGTTTCAGGAAGGGAAGAGAAACGAGCACAGAGGCTCAGGGGATGGAGAGATAAAGAGGAGGATGAGAGAGAAACAGAGGGAGAGAGAGAGATGGAGGGGGATCACTTTGTGAATGAGAGCTCCAGCCTCCATCAACAGAAAAGCAGAGCAACACTGACACCTGGTGGACGGTAACAACCCCTGCACTGTGGAAGGTGATGAGTGTCACAAACTGAAGCTAATTGCACAGAATGAATCTGCAGTGAATCTTTGTTCATCATCGATCCTGAGACGAACCCCAGACCGGACTCGTGGGGTCGTTAAGAAACGTCTCGTTAACACATTTCAACATTTTACATCTATAGTTTCACCTTGTTGTTGTTTACGGATGATGTAACTTCCTGTTTTCACTTCTTTTGGCATTAAATTCTCAGATGAATGTCATTGAAGTCATTTCTCATCCAAAGAATCTTACATTCAAAGTCTGGAACCTGAGGAATATGAAATAAATCAGATTGTTGCTGCGCTGAGAAATTCTCCATGAGTCAACTTGACCCACTTTCCTTTCTGCTGCTCTTTAAATTTAAATGTCTGAATGTAGATCGAGTGCTCACTTCCTCATGCATTAAAATACATATTCAATTATATTCACCTCCACCAAGGAGGTCATGCTTCATCTGCATTTGTTTGTCTGTTACTTTGCAGCATTGAAACTTGGCGGATCAGGGAGGAAGCCATCAATGTTCCATACTTTCAGGGACGAAAGATGGAGATTAGCTTGATTAGTTATTTATGGACCTTTTGCAATAAATGTATTTTCCCTGTTTCAAACAAACTAAACACACGATTAACTTGTGTCTCTGTGAGTCGACACCTGACCGAACCTGAGACGAGCTGAATCAGAAAATCATCTGATAAATTCAACAGATTTGCACATTGTTTTTATTTTGTATAACTTTTAAACATATTTTCAGCATCGAGACTCCTGATATATTATTTTATTGATCTAAACAAAGAACAAACAAACCACAACAAAAACTGATAAACATGAAAAGTCCCCATTCAGGGAAATGACAGCAAATTAAATCATCTGTAAATTCATCTGTAACAGAAGCTTAAAGTGCTCCTGTCACATTCCTTCATAGAACTCGTCCCATAACTTGAACCATTATTTAAAGTAAAGTATTTTCATTTGACTTTTGAAACTATACTTTTTACAAATGTCGTGTTTTACCTTGAGTTAAATGGTTGATACAGTGAACTCTTTATAAAACTCCTCCCCCACTGTCCGGCTGTAATCCCTCTTGTGTTTGTCTCTTTTCATAATAAAGCAGAAATGCCTCATAAAAGCCTTCTTCAAAAAAACCAGCTCAAAAAATATATAGAGTTAAAAACATGTTGTGGTTGTGTGTTCAAACACTAAACCAGTGCATGCGTTTAGAACCTCCCTCTGAGCAGCGCAGCCACATCAGGGCAGATGTTTCCTGCTCAGCAGCAGTTAGCGGCCTCCTGCGTCTGTTTGTCCCCCCCCAGCCTCACGGGGGCGCTGCTGATCTTGGTGCCCTGGGCCTTGGCCTGTGTGGACTGGCCCTGCAGACCGGCTCCCTCACTGGCCAGGCGCTGGTGGATCTCCGAGGCCATGGTGAGGAAAGACCTCTCCACGTTGTCCGAGCTCTTAGCGCTCGTCTCCAGGAAGCGGATCTTCAGGGACGTGGCCAGCTCCTGCAGACGAGTCACGAGAGAAACGATCACTACTCCTCAGAAAGTTCACAGAATAAAGTATCAGCTGGTAAATACTAATAAACATGGTTTCAATACAAACTACCACAGGGCAGTAGCAGGAGTGTGAGCATGTGGCAGCAGGGGGGGGGAGGCTGCACACATCTCTAGAGTCAAGGTAACTAAAGGGTGACACTGAAGGTGAATTACTGCAGTTTTCACTTCTACTGATCGGCCATCTTGGATCTTCAGGTTATTCTTCGTGAGGTTTGAATTTTACTTTATTTCAAACTGAAAACACAAGAGGATGCAACACAAGACAACACAAGCATGACAACATCACATCATGCTTGTGTTGGTGCTACACTACATCCTACATGTGCCTCACACGTGTGTTGTCACTCTGATCGACTGGTGGGGTCTTTATTATTATTTATTAGTGTGTGTGTGTGTCTGTGTGTGTGTGTGTGTGTGTGTGTGTGTGTGTGTGTGTGTGTACCTGACCAGTGGCAGCGTCCACCACTTTCCTGCTAACGAGGTCCGACTTGTTTCCCACCAGCAGCCTGGAGACGTTTTCACAGGCGTAGCGATCGATCTCGTCCAACCACTGCCTGACGTTGTTAAAGGACTCCTGCAGAGAGAGGGAGGGAGAGAGAGAGGGAGAGAGAGAGGGAGACGCGTGAAGGAGGAGGAGGAGGAGAAGTTAATGTTCACACTCCTCCTTTATGTTGAGGAGAGAACCCTGACCTGCTCAGTGACGTCATAGACGATGATGATGCCGTGAGCGCCTCTGTAGTAGCTGGAGGTGATGGTTCGAAACCGCTCCTGACCGGCTGTGTCCCACTGATGGACACACACACACACACGCAGACACACACAGACACACACACAGTGAGCCCTCACTCTGAAAGGATATCTACCCGTGTTTGGCTTCAAGCTGTTTGATTTATTTCTCCCTCCATGGTTCTTACGATTTGAAGCTTCACCGTCTTCCCGTCCATGTCGATGGTTCTGATCTTGAAGTCGACTCCGATGGTGGAGATGTAGCTCTCAGTGTACGTGTCATCCTGAGGCGGCGGAGAAATATCACAACTACAGTTATCGTGTTGGAATATTTCTTTATTGTCATTGCACAAGTTCCAGATCGAGCTCACAGCCTCCGGACTCACCGCTACAAGATATGACCAACTTTGAGAGAAGTAAATAATCTTCTTATAATATCAACTTCAACCAACGACAATGTGTGTGTGTGTTTGTGTTTGTGCGTATGTGTGTGTTTGTGTGTGAGTGTGTGTTCATGTGCGTGTGTTTGTGTGTGTGTGTGTGTTTGTGTGTGTGTGTGTGTGTGTGTGTGTTGAGAGTCTTACCGCGAAGCGTAGCAGCAGACATGACTTTCCAACTCCAGAGTCACCAATCAGAAGAAGTTTGAACAGGTAGTCGCTGTAGTCACACACACAAACACACACATACACACACACACACACTTTAATGGATTTACATGAACACTTAAACAATAATAAAAGTAATATTTGTTAATTCATTCTAGCACACACAGACACATTTGGTTGTTGGGTACAAAAAGAGTTAAGTTAGAAATAAGAAGCTTGTCTCCTCCATGTTAACACACCAGGGTTGTAACCTCATCTCCTCCATGTTAACACACCAGGGTTGTAACCTCTGATTCTCCATGTTGTGTACTGGGAGTTTTCTTCAGGAAGGAGGTCATGTGACAGGAGCCTGACCAATCAGAGAAGGCTACACCGTGACTAGACCCAATCAGCAAGAGGATCTCAGTTTCTGCTCGTCCGGACTCATTGAGCTCTAAACTCTGAGTCACGTGGTCACCAGGTGAAACGGAGGCGGAGCTTTAAAGACTCTTTCACTATAGTTCACACTAGTTGGATAATTTGTTCTATTGTGTAACTATTGGATATTGTAGCTCAACTGTCTAGAGAGAGTTGAGATGTGATGGATTGTGGGAAATAACCTCTTAATATTTATAATGAAGTTTATTTATGACGTTGTTGAGGTGACGTCACTTGATTTGACAGAACTGACACTCAGGCCTACAACTCCCATGAGCCTCTGCAGCCCAGTGAGCCGCAGATAATCGACTACACACTCTCACATATAATTAACACAACATGACATTCATTAATCGAGTGGAAAACAAACTCCAGGATGTTACAAGGATTTAAAGTGTCTCCTAACTTCCCCCGTCAGTGTAAGTGCAGATATCAGCGTTACACACGGTGTGTTAGTACTTATACAGTGACACACAACACAAAGACACAACACTTACTATTCCGGGTTCATGATCGGTGAGGTCGCTCCAGGTGGCTCCACAGAATCCAAAACTATCTCTGAAAACAAAACCCTGAACCTGAAAACTGTCAGAATACCTCCAGCGCTGGGACGTTGTGTCGGTCAGTGTGTGTTTGTGTGTTTGTTTGTGTGTCTGTGTCCTTCCTTCGGAGGGGCAAGTGGCAGAATGAGCCGTAGCTAACGAGCTGACGGATGAGCTGACTGGTTCAGGTGCATTATTTATTAATAAAGACCAGCTCAGGTTACACTGGGGACAGCACCTGGAACCAACACACACACACACACACACACACACACACACACACACACACACACATTGCTGAAGACAACCTGAGCACCGTACGTCACTGAACAAACAGGAAGTAGATCTGCAGGAGGAACCCAGGTTCAAGGACCAGCTGATGGTAAAATCCTTTTGTGTTTTGTTTGTGGAATGAAAATGTCACCTGATGATTTATTAATCTGACTTGTATTTCTCTCCTCTTCACACACACACACACACACATTCTGTCACATACAGACCAACACACACAGGCCGATAACCTCACAGATTATTTCTCTAATGAGTGAATGAATAATAAATAATGAATTGTCGTTGTTCTCCTCCTCCTAATGGAAATTGTAACTGTTGCTAATATATTTATGTAATATGTTATAAAGGTTTCTAATGTTTATTTTGTATTTGTATATATATGTGTAATGTGTGTAATTAGATATAAGACTTTTATTTTGAAGCCTCCACTGAGCTGCATGTTTTGAGAAGAACCTTCTAGAAGAAACACGGAGAAGTAACAAGAAGAAGAGACACGGAGAAGCAGGCAGATGTAGTGCCATGTCTAAGAGTTTAAGTAAGAAAACATAAGAAGATTCCTTTTCAAGAGCATGCAGCCAACGAGGTATTTTGTTTATTTATTTTAACTTTAACTGAAATTATTGATACTGTTTTTTGCTCGTTAGCTAACGCTGTATGTTGTGTCTTTTGTTGCCGTGTGTGGCGCAGTTTTCACGGTCTGATGTGAAGAACAAGACTTTATTAAAGACCCGTGGAGGAAACCATTTGCTGTTGACTGTGCTTGGGAGGGAGTCATAGAAACATTAACTGTGGAGCTGGAGTCAGACGGCCGACTCTCAGATAATTCAATGATCTTTATTAAACGTCTTATTTTACTGACTTGTGCTTCTTCCTGTAAACTCACTGACATCAGCAGGAAAACAAAGATGATGACAAACAGCAGCTTGAACACAAAGATATTAAACAGCTGTAATATTCAAAACTTCTAAAAAGTTCCACAAAAGAAAAACTGTGTGTTTCGTGTTAAGAACCTGAACGTGTGTCGGTTCATAATCTACAGCTGTTTCTTATCAACAGAAAACAACGTTTAATGGAGAACAGCTTGTTTGTTGTTTGTTTGTTTGTTTGTTTGTTTGTTTGTTTGGTGTAAACAGAACCACGGCAACACGTCAGTTCATTCTTCATCTCCTCTTTTCTTCTCGGCTCCTTTCATTTCCTGTCTTCTCCTCTCCTGTCTTTCTTTTCTCCTGTGGCCCAGATGCTTGAGGCCCATGTGTCTGGGGTTGGTGGTTCAACCTTCCTCCTGTTCATGTGCTGAAGTTCCCTTGGGCAAGCCAACCCAACTCAACTGGCCTTGTTTACATCGAGTAAAGAAGTAGATGTCACTTCTTTTCATCGCTCCTTCTCTCATTTCACTCCTCACTCTCCTCTCGTCCGGTTTTTAACGATGGACAAAGCGATGCAGTTTGATTCGGTCCTGATTCCCGAGTGCGACCCCCCCCCCCCCCCTGGTCACGGGAGTGAGCAGAGGGCAGGGGGATTGTGGGATATGCGATGGCTGAGCAGCTGTCGAGGGGTCAGAGGTCAGCGGTCCTGACGACGGTCTGTTGCCGGGGCAGAGGCGGCGGCGCGGTGGTTGCTAGGGCAGCGGCCGGCTTTGTGGCGCTCCCGATGGAGCATGGAGGTGGGAACACTGGGAACACTGGGGGAAGGGACCGAGAGAAAGAGGAGAAATAAAGAACGAGAAGAGAAACTGACAAAGACAGAGGGGTTAAAAAGCAAGAGGAAGGGTGGGAAAATGAGAGGAGAAAGAAAGAGGGAAAGAACATTAAACCATTGCCTGACACGGAGATGGAGAGAAGAGAAGAAGAGGAGGAGAAGGGGTCGATCACAGAGAGGAGGAGAGAAGAAGAGGAGGAGAAGGGGTCGATCACAGAGAGGAGGAGAGAAGAAGAGGAGGAGAAGGGGTCGATCACAGAGAGGAGGAGAGAAGAAGAAGGGAACATGAACATATGATGAATGTTGTGACTGGGAGAGTGAAGACAGTAACAGGCGTGAACCCACAGTGAAGCTGGAACAACAACTGGTCTGAATCCTCCCACCTCCATCGGGGGGGACGAGTGTTCAACTCACAAACATGTCTGTGCACACAAGCTTCAAATTGTGACAACACAAAGAAAGACGACAACTTAATGTCTTCATGTGACTTAATGTTGAACTGTTGAGGACATCGAGGCTGGAAGCTGGAGACCAGTTGATGGTGTGTAATGGTGATGATTCTATTACCAGTCCAATCTGTGGTACCACAGCCCACTGCCACTTCACAATGAACACTAGTGCATCATCGTGAATCATAAAACAATGTACAACAAGTTGTGAATATTACACATGACGTCTATTTTACTGAGTCACAACTCAGTGTCATGTTTTGCTTTGGTCCGAACGTCACAACTGTTGGTTTAATTAGGACAATAAACAGTGTGTGACCCTCAAAAAGACACAATCCTGAACCAAACTGTGTATCTGGAGAATCACAAAAACAACACAACAGAAAACTATGTTTCTTCGCTCAAAGGAAACTCTGCAGTTCAGTGTTGCTCTCAAGGGGAAACAGGAAAAGTGACAAACATGTTTATGATCAGAAAGTTAGAATCTAAAATGTCTCAAAGATTGTTCCCAAGTAGCTTTACACAGACAGAGCAACGAGTGTGAGGGGCTGTGTGTGTGTGTGTGTGTGTGTGTGTGTGTGTTAGAGGTCAGTGGTAGGAGTTAAACCGGTCATTGTTCCTATCAGTGTGTGTCCCAGGGGACCTGAGGGAGTGGGGATAAATAGGTGCTTTTCACTATTCACCTTTATTTTACCACGCTCCCTGGCTCCTGCATGCAGTGTGTGTGTTTGTATGTATGTGTGTGTCTTTGAAAACAGTGTGTGTTGAGGCTGCAAGATTGCTTGTTAATTAAATGTGGTTATAAAATAAAATAATTAAACGTTTCTGGACTGAAATCAAAATCCGATCGTCTCAAATCAAACGTGACAACAAACATATGATCGACACTTGTTTTTAAAAACCAGTGAGGTTTATAATCATGTTTTTGTCATTTGAAGATAAAGAAATATAAAAGCAAAAACAGCCAAAGACTAAATATCAAAACTAAAATGATTGAAACTCTAAAAAACCTTTGAGCTAAAACCTGAAAACTATAAAAAAAAAAAATACACATAAAGCAGACAATAAAACACTGGTTTGTTTGTGTGTTTGTATCGGTCTGTGTGATTTATGTAGAGTTACTTAG
The DNA here is from genome assembly GCF_949316205.1 of Platichthys flesus. NCBI lineage: Eukaryota > Metazoa > Chordata > Actinopteri > Pleuronectiformes > Pleuronectidae > Platichthys > Platichthys flesus. The sequence continues at coordinate 27,353,751 of NC_084948.1, read as the reverse complement.
TCACTGTGTGTGTGTGTGTGTGTGTGTGTGTCTGTGTGTGTGTGTCTGTGTGTGCATGTGGGACGGCCCTGAGGCCAATTAGGGGACAGATAATTAACCTCATTGAGACGGGATGTTGAATGAATGAAGGCCTTATTGTAAAGATACAGAGAAAGAGTGAGAGAGAGAGAGAGAGAGAGAGAGAGAGAGAGAGAGAAGAACAAGACGTACACAACGTCCTGCCTCCAATCTGTATCTGTGCAGTCCACTCGTTTCTAATATTAATCTATCATATCACAAAATGTCCAGAATGTACCAGATCCTCTGAATCCCTCCTGACAACGTCTCATTTGTTTTGTGGAATCAACCTAATCATCGTGTTACGAGGCGTTCACGGCCTCTCGGAGGCTCGGGAACGTTTGAGGTTAGATATCGAGACGGTCACATGACGAACAAGACAAAACGTCTTTTATTATAAAGTTTATAACATCTTTTTCTAACCTTCACCATCAGCTTCTGTTTCCTGAACTGCTGGGAAGAGAACAGGGAGACGGAGAGCGGGACATGATCTGAACCATCCGTCTTTTTACTGGATTATAAAGTAAAGACAGACAATAGATGGAACGTTCCATGAACACAGTGAAGCTGGGAAATGTTGAGCTCTGGACCTTCTCCTGAGACTTTCTGGAGCATCTGTGTGTGAGAACACAAACATCCACGTCAGTCGCTCCAGACTTTTACCAGAACTTTTTCTGCCAGTTTAGAAAGTGTCTGAGAAAGTGAGATCATTTGAGAGTTCCCTTCTGACGAGTGAACTTGTTGAACGTTCCAGAGATGTTCCTGTTGTCCTGAACGAGTCGGACCCAAACAGTCTGCAGCTTCATAAATGAGACAAACTCCAGAACATGTCCAGGTCCTGTTTCGTCAGCTTCGTCTCAGAGAAAGTTTCAGGATTAACTTTGATCTGACGTTTAGAAGTGACTTCCTTATTGGTGTCACGGTTTGAGGATGAAGATGGACCCGGGATGCAGAGGTAGTTAACAAAAAAGGTATTTCATATAAAAAGAAGTCTTCAAACAAGACAAAATCAAAACATGAACTCTAACAGGTAACTTCTGGCGACAAGGCGCACAGAGAACAAGGAACGATAAGAAGGGGAAGCCATAGATGACCTCATGTAGAAACGAGTACAAGAACAAACGACAGAGGGAAACACAGAGGAAGGGGGGGGGGGCAATTAAGCACAGGTGAAACATGTGAGGATTGAGCACGAAAATCAACAACAGGAAGTTAAGACAGAAACAACACACAAGGAAAGCGAGACTACAAAATAAAACAGGAAACAGAAAACACAAAGAGACAGAAATCCAGAACTAAAATGACCGATCATCACAATTGTCCCGATGCAGGAATCCCCCTGAATGAAAGTTTTCTTCTGTTCTCTCTCTCCAGTTTGGAACTTCCAGTTTCTCTGTTTGCTTTAGAAGAAAAAATCCACAACAGACAGGAAAACGAAATGTAGAGATACTAAATAGCTAAATAGAGATCAGGATGTGGTTAGTGTCCAATCAGTGAACGGGACGATCACTCCATCCACTAATTACTTCATCTTCCATTTAGATTCCTGAGGAGTAGAATGTTCTAGACCCACAAGTCTTCATCTTGAGCTGCGTTTCCATCAGAAGAACCAATGTTGTGTCTATGGGACGCATTCGAATTTAAAAAAGTGTGTGTGTGAAGAGTTGAACTGAGCTTGTGCGTGCACGCGGTGGTGTGTGTGTTTGTGCTTGGGTTTGTGTTGGTGTGTGTGTGTGTGTGTGTGTGTTTGAGTGTCTTAAGCCGGGTTCACACAGGACACTGAGGCACCGCACCATTCTCATGAGCGCAGCCACCTGGCTGTTCACACCGGTCGACCTGCAATTCTTCTTCATCCGCTTGTTGTTGTTTGTAACACGTTCAATGTCGGAGCTCGGGGGCAAATTATGATGCTCTTCATACCCCCCCCCCCCCCCCCCTCTCTCTTTCTGTAGAGAATGGGCAGATTGGGATGTTTAATAATGTGAGGGTTTAAATCATAAAGGAGGCACCCAGCTCTTCTTGGCAGGTCCTTACTTTAGGTTTCCATGTCTCTTCACACACACACACTTCACAGACAGGAAGCAACATGAGAGAAGAATGAATACACAATGACCACACACAAACACACACACAGTTAACACACTGTCATAGTGTCTCTGTTGTAGTCATATTCTCCTCTGGTCATGAATGTTGTGTGTGTTGCTTTTTCTGCTCCCTGGGGTCAGAGGTCACCATCAGTCAGACATTAGTGGTACAATGAAATCCTTCCTTTTGATGATGTGTGACTTCCTGTAGGTGTCGCTCTTTTCTCTGTTGGTCTCCAGAATGAAACGCAGCCCCACAGTTTTCAAACTAAACTGGGACATTCAGCATTTACTTAAGTTAAAGTGTTTTAAAGAGAAAAGGTGGTGGTTCACTTTGTTTCCATCAGAATCAAACAGGAAGAGAACGAGGCTCCGCCTCTGCCATTTTATCCCCAAGTCTCCATTCCTCTTCACAATAAAACTCTCTTTTCAAAGAGGCCACATCCACTTCCACCCTGTAACAGACGTGTTCAGTACTGCTCCTGTAATTAGACACGGCCCATTTGAAGTGAACCACCAACCCTCTGTAACACATCCGCTTTACTTCTACTCCTCGGTGCGATTCATTAGAGCAGATCTGATCTCAGATCAGCTCAGCAGCAGCACCTGGTAGAACAAGTGGTTTCAGTTCTGTGATAAACAGGTTCTGACGAGGTGGGAACATGACCTGGTTCAAGTCAAACCACAAGATGTCACCCAGTGGTTCCCTTTGCACGTGGGGCGTTTGAGTGTCTGGGCTCATCTCCAGTTAAAGAGGACATGTTAGACCCATTTCCCCACAGTTGACATGGTTCTTTGGGGTCTTAATGAAATGTCTGTAACATATTTTGCTCAAACACCACAAAGATCATTTAAAACAGCAACTTTTACCTGTTTTGAGTGCCCCGCCCCCCTCTCCCCTCACCCCTCCTCGCTCCTTCACGAGATACAAGCACCCAGATTTTTAGCTATCCATTACGTGTGTAGAAATATGGCTACTGGAGACGAAGATACAATCTTGCAACCATTTTGTTTTGAACCAGAGTCAGATGGGCCAGAGCCTGGATGCTCCCCAGCACAGAACCGCAGTGGGAGCAGTGGGAGCAGTGGGAGCTTGAGCTGGCGTTGTCAGAGAAGTTTGGTTCACTTGAATTTGTCTGTGTGGAAAGAACCAACGAGGAAACATGCAGGAGGATTTTAGATCGTTGAGGATCCAGCTTTGTTTCAAGAGTCTTTAAGGAACCTTCCACCACAGCAGGTGTGAACGGGTCCTCAGAGCAGAGGAGGTGTTCTGGGTCTGGATCAAACTGAACCAGGTTCTGTTCCAGAGTGAAAACACTTTGTCTGGACTTTTGGACCAATCACAGGAAGTAGAGACAGAATTGAACAATAGAAGAAGAAGAAGAAGCTACAGTCTTCACCTCCGACGATATGATGTTTGACCCACGACCACAAAATGATGACGACATGTCCCACGTCACACGCCGTCTTCAAACCAATCAGAGTCAAGTATAGGTAGACTCCACCCACAATATTGATGACAGGCGGACGTATGAATTCTTTAGTCCCTGAATTAAATTAAATTAAACTAAGAAACAAACTCATGAAGCTGCGTCAGACTTTTTCTCTTTCTTCAGATGTTCATAGTTTCTCTCCACAGATCCGGCTGCTGTCGACCAATCAGCTGTCACTGAGTGAACTGAGCAAACGCTGATCCAGATACAGACTTTAACACATTGTTCCTAAACTTCTCTGTCTTGATTCTGTGGCATGTTTACCTGCAGCAACACACACACACACACACACACACACACACACACACACACACACACACACACACATACACACACACACACACACACACACACACACACACAAACAGTAAACCACATCCAGAATTCGGTCTGTACACTGTAACTGACGGCAGCTGTGTTCGTTAACCCCTCGTCGCTCAAACATTACCACACAGCTAACCGCACACACACCCACACGTGCACACCCACCCACACACACGTGCGCGCACACCCACACACACACACACAAACACACACACACGTAGAAGCCTGGTAATACCCGTTGTGTCTCGTTAACTGCTCGGATTATCAATGTGAGGCAATGGATGTGGTCCAATCTGCTCACTTGCTTATCAGCAGAATGGTGCTACAAACAGACACACACCCACACACACACACAGACACACACACAGCCCAATTAGTCCCACTGGTTCATGTCAGTGGCAGACACATGAAAAAACATTCACTCCTGGCATAAGGACACAGTGTACGAGGTGGCCTGTGTGTGTGTGTGTCTGTCTGTGTGTACTTGTGTGTTTGTTTTTATATCTGCCATCAAGGTTTGTGTGTGTACCAGACCAGACCACCCCTGAAACACACACACACACACAGACAGACACACACCTCTGTCGACCCTGTTTCTCCTCCTGTAGTAATCATGTCACAGTGCGTTTGGTCTGCAGACGTGTTGACAGGGGACACGTGCAATTGTGAACAAACAAACGCACTGTTGCTTGTGTGTCTTTTCCCTGTGTGTGTGTCTGTGTAAGAGCACGAGACAAGAGAAGTGTGTTTTCTCTGTGATGACTATGATCCAAACAACAGATTCTGAGCTGTGAACAAATTCATTTTAAACTGGTGCAAGAAGAATATCAAGTAAAAGAGCTCCAACAATATGATTCATAAAATAAATAAAAAAGATTTCTCTTGATAAGTTGATTTGAAATCGGACTTAAGTCTCCAAAATATCTATTGATTATAAACTAACTAACAGGTCAAATCAAATTCTGTCATTATAATTAGCTTTATTATTCTCTCACTGTGTCTCCTGCAGTGTTTTAATGACCTGGTGCATTAATTAACCATTTCTTTCTTTAATTTCAGTTCATTCTGTTAGAATCTGTGAATGTGTGTTAACAAAGTTTTCATGTTTTGAACATTATTCCCAGTTAAATAAGCGACGGCTCAAAGTGAAGGTTACATCTCTGTTGACAGGGACCAGGACTCCTCGGTGCTGGAAACACATTCATCTGGTGTCTCTCACTAACATGGTTTTCCGTCCTCTGCTTCTCACTGTCCACGGCCGAGACGTTATCCCAGGAACAATAAAACACTGTAACAGTAACTGGACTTTTTCATGAAAGGGGTCGGTGGAGGCCCCGTGTGCACAACAGAGGCAGAACAATGGCAGTGGACAGGGGACAGTTCAGTTGCATGCACTCTGCTGGTGTGTGTTGTGCAGAAACGAGGGCAGGAATTCCAAAGGGAATTCCTGTTTGTAATGGTAATGACTCCATTAGATATGGGTCGATGGCTGCAGCTGTAAACAGACTCATCTCATCGGGCGTGTGTCTGATGATGCTGCTCAGTCTCACAACAATACAAATACACACAATGGTCTGAAATACTGTACTCAACATGGAGTGGACATTCCCCAGAGGGACATTAGGTAAGAACCCATACGGCAGCAGGAAGAAGGCTCGAACACCTGACAGAACTGTTCACGTAGAAGACGCAGAAGAAGAAGTCGGCTGGAGAAGACGAGGGGACTCGAGAGCTTCTGGAGCGTTCGCTTCATCCCTCGTCTGAACACCCCCGACCCGGACCATCTCCTGCTGCTTCTTCATATGTGTAAAGAAAACTCTGGAAACGTTTATGCCTGATAATTGATCAAATCTCTCATGTTTCTCTTTTTGAGTATCTTCAGTAACTGTATCAAATGACCGTGGAGGCCTCAGTGGGAGTGTTTGACTGAGTGCACCATTTAAAGCAGCATCAGTTCTCACTGCTTCCTGCAGCTGAACAGAAAACACAGTGGACAATGAGGCAATGTTGAAAACTACAGAAGAGAGAACCTCTCACCCTCTGACCTCAGACTGTGCTGCTGCTTCATCACAGACATTCCTGCAATGCCAGTGAAGAGTCCTGCACAATGCACAGTAGGAGCTCATTTTGCAGAACAAGTTTTAAGTCAGTGTACTCTGACAATTTATCAATTATCCTCATATGCTGCTCTAATCCTGTACTTACATGTATTGTCTATTTTGTGTAAAGTGTGGAGTTGATGTTTTCACCTGAAACTTCATCGGACCACGAAGCAGGATTTGTGGTTATCGACATAACTTTGGGTCAAGCGATCGGTTTCTGTGAAGATGAAGCTGGTAACTGAACGACCAATCAGATCTCTTGAAAACCAGCGTCAACAGGATCCTGAGGAGGACAAAATAGATTTTATAGGAATGTGACAAATAATAAAGAGCAAACAAACCAGTGGAATCGCTTTGAGGCTCCAAACTTTCCTTATGTTCACGTTACATAAAAACATGATCACGATTTCAGCTTCCAGGGATGAAGACAGTGATGAAGACGAGTAGAATCTAGAACTGCTTGAAAACAGGTCCATCAGGACGCTCAAAGTCAAACCACTTCATTTCACTCATGTTCTTAGAATCAGACTCCAACATTAAACAAAAGACCTTTTTGTCCAGTTTCAGTTTGTTAATGAACCATAACATACATGTTCTGTCCCCTGAGGCCAAATATACATGCGTAAGATGAGTTTTCACTAAATTTAGAATGTAAATCCCATTTTATCAAACCTAATTAAATGTCCTCTCTCGTGCTGGGAGGGGGGGGGGGGGGGGGGGTTTGACCCCGGGGACTTTCTAGTCTCAAACAGCGTCACATTCACAAGAGGCTTCGGTCTGAGACTCGAACCAAAGCTTCAGAACAAACCTCACGTGTGCACGGACATGTTGGAGTGTTTCATCCTGTCTGTTAATGGTCATGTGACTTGATTCATTTTCTCACAAACACATGAATATTCATTATTCTACATTTGTGAAGTTTGGTGAATTTACACATGAACTCTTGAAATGAAAACTGATGTCCACATAATGACGAAGTCACGTACCGCTGCAAAATAAAACTATAACGGTTATGAATTTTTTGTTTCAGGTGCATATTAATGAATTATTCCAACACTGCATCACTTTATATTGAATGTGAAATTCCGTCTCACTGATTGGAAGGAACTTTAACTTCACATGCAATCAAACTACAGGGTTGAAGTTGTTGATGATTTAAACAGAACTCAAACCCTGGACCCTCAGATTAAAGTCTGATGCTGATCCAGGGTCTGCAGACAGAACAACCAGAGTCAGAGCTGCTGTAGCTACTCTCATACTCGTATTAAAGACTGATTCATAATTCAGTTCTGTCTTGATTGGGTTAATTATTAATATATGAGAATGGGAGGACTTCCTTACGTAGGTCTGTCTGTCTGTCTGCTCCTGACTAAATGACGTAATTGATAAACAAAAGAGCTTCAGACACGAACAGCGAGGGCGAGAGGTGCACACACATAAACACACAAACACACACACACGCACACAAACACACACGACAGCCCCTGTTAAAATAACACAGCAGCAGCTGCTGAGGAGACTAGACTCATTTAGTGCACCTCACACCCCGTGTGTGTGAGTGTGTGTGTGTGTGTGTGTGTGTGTGTGTGTGTGAGTGTGTGTGTTTGTGTGTGTTACTTCACACTGTATCAGAGGACTGAGGCTGTCTGGAGTGAACAAGGTCCAGTCTGTCTCACACACACACCTTTATTACCCTCCACCAGTTGTGGCAGTTGACAGCTTGGCATTGGACATGTGTGTGTGTGTGTGTGTGTGTGTGTGTGTGTGTGTGTGTGTGTGTGTGTGTGTGTGTGTGTGTGAGTGTCTACACTTGTCCACACATTTGCGGATGTACTCCGAGCTTGGGCCTCTCTTGTTGGGTGATAATCTGTTCCAGAGACTTTGATCATGAACAAACTCCCATCTGCTCCTCCAGCGTTGGACTGGTGCTGACTTCAGGTCCACAGATGAACTGGGATTGTTTGGTTTATACCCAGTATGAAGCTGTGGCTTTAGTGGCAGTGAAGAAGGACAGAGCACTGGACCAGTGTAACCTTGTGTAGGGGCCTCTACACGTTCAGGATGTGCTGAACTCCAGTGAAGCTTTGTGTCTAACTGGACTCATTCATGAGTTCAACTCCGACTGAACCTTTAGAACATATATTTTTATTCTGCTAAACTTTTATCATCTCCACTTGATTTGTAACTTCCACCGAGGACGTTACTTTTCCATTGCGTCTTCCCAAGTGGACGTCTTCGTCTTCTACGTGTCCCGCTCCTCTTCTTCATCCTCAGATGTTTGAATTCCAGTTTCACGTCCGTCACGTGTTAGAAACCTCATCAACATGTCCACTCGCTCACTGTGCCTGACATGTTAAGATATGAAAGAGGATGATTTACTTCCATTCACTTTGTAAATATCCTCTCACTGTGCACCCGGAACCTGAAGACGTACAGAATACTAGAAAACTCACAAACTGAAGTAATTCAGAGTGGAAACATTAAAACCCTCCGGCCTCCTGGAACCACTCAACATTTCAATGTCATATTTAATATCTGCACAATTACATTAAATATGTAATCCACTGTAAGACCTGGTAACAGTAGATTGAGGTCTATGGAATTAACCATGTGTTGAACATACCGAGAGAATCAGAAACACTGACACTGTGAAAAATAATCTTTTGTTATTGTCACAGGATGAACAGGATTCTGCAAATTCTCCCTCCGCCTGTTTTTTAAGGCGATTTCCAGCCGACGGGAAAAATAATATGTGGATTATGTTCCCAGGGATTTAATGAAAGGAAGTCTTTATTACCCAGATACCCCGAGGGCCCGCTGGTCCCAGTGTTGTTGCATCATAGTGAGCAGCTGGCACCAAATGGCCAGTGTGTGTGTCTGTGTGTGTGTATGTGTGTATGTGTGTGTGTAACACGTTGCCAGATTCCAGGAAACAGGAAACTGACTGGCGGGAAAATTACAGCAGCGGGGGTCCCAGTCTTTTGTCAAAACATAATTCAGTGGAGGCTTTTAACATGCTGCACCCCCCCCCCCCCCTCCCATCCACCCTCACCCCCCCACTCCCACATAGACACACACACACACATTTCTTTGGTCACCATGTTTTTCCACGAAGCTCAACCAGCTGCTGCTTGAACTGAGGAGGGGAAGTTAGAGATTCCTTGTTGGGGGAGAAAGAGAGAGTGGGATGAAACGGCGGTGCTGTGTGTGTGTGTGTGTGTGTGTATGTGTGTGTGTGTGTAAGGTGGGGGTCTTGTCCAGTTGGTCATTTGAAAGGGTTTCCAGCAGCCATACGGCCTGCTGGAGGATCAGAGGGAAAGTAAAAGAGACGCTGATGACCATGACTCCACAGAGACGTGGTCTCTGAGAACGTTCATGTGTTTTTCTGGAATGTTTTCTTTTGCCAAATGCTCTGCACACTTTCTCCAAACCACACTGTGCAGCATGTGGTCAACGACATGGTCTCCATTTGTCAACTTTCTCCATCTGGACGGCTGCTCTCCCTGATTACACCACTTACAGAGGCATTTGGTGGAAGTTGCTTTGTCAAAATAAATGTGTTTTAAAGTGAAATATTATCCGCCCATACCAACACACCTGAAAACACACAAATCACATGACAATTCACGTACACTGCTCGTATCATAAATATAAGTACTACGGATGAGGAACAGCAATGAAAGTTGGTTTTGCTTGGACCCCACTTGCCCATTGTGAATCCATTGGACGCCCCCTGCTGTGTTCTCACATCGAATTCTGCAGAACTTCAACAGACTTCACAGAGTCCAGACGGAGAAGGTCCTCTGAAACTGGACCTTTGGGTTCATGCACCTGCTCTGGAGAAAACCCGGAGGATCTGTGAGGTTCACGGTCTGAAAGCAGCTTTAGAATCTTAGCTTGAGTCTTCCTCCAGGACCATCCAGTTACTGTTCCTCATCCTGTCCACCTGACGTGAAAAACTGAAGATCACTCTCCACAGATGAACCGGGGGGGGGGGGGGGGGGGCGTGGACGTACAATCACCAGAGAGGAAGCCTGCTTGACGGATGGAACGAAGGCCAAAAGACAAAGTGGAAATATCCTTCTGCCGTTTGTCGTGACCCGGTTGTGCGACCTCACCGGAGTCTGGTGATTTATCCAGCTCCCTGTAACGGCCCCGGGTCTCCACTCCATCCTCAGCTCCAACGACGTGCTCATTTCTCAAGTGCAGTCACCATTAATCTCTATAACTTTTCTCTTTAATCAGTCGTTTGAAACAGTTGCTCTCCTATCAGGGCTGGAAATATTTCCTGGCACCTTCGTACAGATCCCATAAATCACCAGTTTAAAAGTTGATAGAGTTGCTCCGGTGCTGTGGCACCAGCAGAGTCTGGATTTATTCTCTGGGCACCAGT